>NC_136705.1:9909678-9914678 GCF_947650265.1 Symphodus melops
ATCATCACCATCATCAACATCATCATCACCAGTATCATCATCATCATCATTCTCCTCCTCATCCTCATCCTCATCATCACCAGTATCATCATCACCAGTATCATCATCATCAACATCAACATCATCATCATCATCATCATTATCCTCATCCTCATCATCATCAATATCATCATCATCATCAATATCATCATTTTCAATATCATCATCATCCTCATCTTCATCATCATCATCATCATCCTCATCAATATCATCATCATCATCATTCTCATCCTCATCCTCATCATCACCAGTATCATCATCACCAGTATCATCATCATCAACATCATCATCATCATCATCATTATCCTCATCCTCATCATCATCAATATCATCATCATCATCAATATCATCATTTTCAATATCATCATCATCCTCATCTTCATCATCATCATCATCATCCTCATCATCCTCATCAATATCATCATCCTCATCCTCATCAATATCATCATCTTGATCCTCATCCTTCTCATCCTCATCCTCATAATCCTCATTCTCATCCTCATCCTCCTCATCCTCATCCTCATCATCACCAGTATAATCATCATCACCTGTTTCTTCATCATCATCATCATCAACATCATCACCATCATAATCACCATCATCATCATCGTCATAATCACCATCATCATCATCAATATCATCATGTTCATCATCATCATCCTAATCACCAGTATCATCATCATCATCATCATCAGTATCATCATCATCATCATCATCACCATCATCATCATCATCACCAGTATCATTATCACTTTCATCACCAGTATCATCCTCATCATCACCATCATCCTCAATATCACCGTCATTATCATCATAATCATCATAATCACCATCATCATCATCATAATATTCACCATCATCATCATCATCATCACCATAATCATAATAACCATCATCATCATCACCAACATCATCATCATCACCATCATTATCATCACCATCATCATCATCACAATCATCATCATCACCAGTATCTTCATCATTATCATCAGCATCATCATCATCATCATCATCAACACCAGTATCATCATCATCATCATCATTAATATCATCATCATCACCATCATCATCATCATCATCATCCTCATCATCATCATCTTAATCACCATCATAAATATCATCATCATCATCCTCATCCTCATCCTCATCAACATCATCATCATCATAATCATCATCATCATCATTCTCCTAATCATCCTCATCCTCATCATCATCACCTGTTTCATCATCATCAACATCATCATCATCATCATCGTCATCATCCCCCTAATCATCCTCATCCTCATCCTCATCACCTGTTTCATCATCATCAACATCATCATCCTCATCATCATCACCTGTTTCTTCATCATCATCATCATCATCATCCTCCTCCTCCTCCTCCTCATCATCATCATCACCTGTTTCATCATCATCACCTGTTTCATCATCATCACCTGAATCATCATCATCATCCTTACCTGTTTCATCATCATCATCATCCTCCTAATCATCCTCATCATCATCATCACCTGTTTCTTCATCATCATCATCATCATCATCAATATCATCATGATCATCATCATCACCATCATCATCATCATCATCACCATCCTCATCACCATCCTCATCATCATCATCTTAATCACCATCATCAACATCATCATCATCATCATAAATATCATCATCATCCTCCTAATCATCATCGTCATCACCTGTTTCATCATCATCAACATCATCATCATCATCATCATCCTTTCTAATCATCCTCATCCTCATCATCATCATCATCACCTGTTTCTTCATCATCATCATCATCATCCTCCTCATCCTCCTCCTCCTCCTCCTCCTCATCATCATCATCATCATCATCACCTGTTTCATCATCATCACCTGTATCAATATCATCATCCTTACCTGTTTCATCATCATCCTCATCATCATCATCATCATCATCACCTGTTTCTTCATCATCATCATCATCATCATCATCATCCTCATCCTCCTCCTCATCACCATCACCATCATCATCATCATCATCATCACATCATCATCATCATCCTCATCATCATCCTCATCCTCATCATCATCTTAATCACCATCATCAACATCATCATCATCATAAATATCATCATCATCATCCTCCTAATCATCCTCATCCTCATCATCATCACCTGTTTCATCATCATCAACATCATCATCATCATCATCATCCTCCTAATCATCCTCATCATCATCACCTGTTTCATCATCATCAACATCATCATCATCATCATCCTCCTAATCATCCTCATCCTCATACTTATCATCATCACCTGTTTCATCATCATCAACATCATCATCACCATCATCCTCCTAATCATCCTCATCCTCATCCTCATCATCATCACCTGTTTCATCATCATCATCATCATCATCATCATCACCTCTTTCATCATCATCATCACCTGTTTCATCATCATCACCTGTATCATCATCCTCACCTGTTTAATCATCATCATCACCTGTTTCATCATCATCTTCCTCATCCTCCTCCTCCTCATCATCATCATCACCTGTTTCATCATCATCATCATCATCATCATCACCTGTTTCATCATCATCACCTGTTTCTTCATCATCATCATCCTCAACCTCCTCCTCATCCTCACCTGTTTCATCATCATCATCATCATCACCTGTTTCATCATCATCACCTGTTTCTTCTTCATCATTATCATCATCATCATCCTCCTCATCCACCTACTCCTCCTCCTTCTCCTCCTCCTCATCATCATCATCATCACCTGTTTCATCATCATCATCATCATAACCACCTGTTTCATCATCATCACCTGTTTCTTCATCATCATCATCATCATCATCATCATCATCATCATCACCATCATCATCACCATCATCATCATCATCACCTGTTTCATCATCATCACCTGTTTCTTCATCATCATCATCATCCTCCTCATCCTCCTCCTCCTTCTCCTCCTCATCATCATCATCACCTGTTTCAACATCATCATCACCACTTGTTTCATCATCATCACCTGTATCATCATCATCATCCTCCTACTCATCCTCATCATCATCATCATCATCATCATCACCTGTTTCTTCATCATCATCATCATCCTCCTCATCCTCCTCCTCCCCCTCATCACCATCATCATCATCATCACCATCATCATCAACAGGATCATCATCATCATCATCACCATCATCACCATCATCATCATCATAATCACCATCATCATCATCATCATAATCACCATCATCATCATCATCATCCATATCATCATGATCATCATGATCATCATCACCATCATCATCATTATTATCATCATCACCATCATCATCATCATCCTCATCATCATCATCTTAATCACCATCATCAACATCATCATCATCATCATAAATATCATCATCATCCTCCTAATCATCCTCATCCTCCTCCTCATCATAATCACCTGTTGCATCATCATCAACATCATCTTCATCATCATCATCATCCTCCTAATCATCCTCATCCTCATCATCATCACCTGTTTCATCATCATCAACATCATCATCATCATCATCATCATCATCATCATCCTCCTAATCATCCTCATCCTCATCATCATCACCTGTTTCATCATCATCATCATCATCATCACCTGTTTCATCATCATCATCACCTGTTTCATCATCATCACCTGTATCATCATCATCATCCTCACCTGTTTCATCGTCATCATCATCACCTGTTTCATCATCATCTTTCTCATCCTCCTCCTCCTCCTCCTCATCATCATCATCATCACCTGTTTCTTCGTCATCATCGTCATCATCATCATCCTCATCCTCCTCCTCCTCCTCCTCCTCCTCCTAACCTGTTTCATCATCATCATCATCATCACCTGTTTCATCATCATCAACATCATCATCATCATCATCATCCTCCTAATTATCCTCATCCTCATACTTATCATCATCACCTGTTTCATCATCATCAACATCATCATCATCATCATCATCATCATCCTCCTAATCATCCTCATCCTCATCCTCATCATCATCATCTGTTTCATCATCATCATCATCATCACCTGTTTCATCATCACCTGTTTCATCATCATCACCTGTATCATCATCATCATCCTCACCTGTTTCATCATCATCATCACCTGTTTCATCATCATCTTCCTCATCCTCCTCCTCCTCATCATCATCCTCACCTGTTTCATCATCATCATCACCTGTTTCATCATCATCACCTGTTTCTTCTTCATCATTATCATCATCATCATCCTCCTCATCCACCTACTCCTCCTCCTTCTCCTCCTCCTCATCATCATCATCATCACCTGTTTCATCATCATCATCATCATCACCACCTGTTTCATCATCACCTGTTTCTTCATCATCATCATCATCATCATCATCACCATCATCATCATCATCACCTGTTTCATCATCATCACCTGTTTCTTCATCATCATCATCATCCTCCTCATCCTCCTCCTCCTTCTCCTCCTCATCATCATCATCACCTGTTTCATCATCATCATCACCACTTGTTTCATCATCATCACCTGTATCATCATCATCGTCCTCACCTGTTTCATCATCATCATCATCACCTGTTTCATCATCATCATCATCATCATCATCCTCCTACTCATCCTCATCATCATCATCATCATCATCATCACCTGTTTCTTCATCCTCATCATCATCCTCCTCATCCTCCTCCTCCCCCTCATCACCATCATCATCATCATCACCATCATCATCACCAGGATCATCATCATCATCATCACCATCATCACCATCATCATCATCATAATCACCATCATCATCATCATCATAATCACCATCATCATCATCATCATCATCCATATCATCATGATCATCATGATCATCATGATCATCATCACCATCATCATCATTATTATCATCATCATCACCATCATCATCATCATCCTCATCATCATCATCTTAATCAC
>NC_136705.1:9927178-9934678 GCF_947650265.1 Symphodus melops
CTTTATCATCCTTGTTCTCATCCTCATCCTCCTCCTCCTCCTCCTCCTCATCATAATCATCACCTGTTTCTTCATCATCATCATCATCATCCTCATCCTCCTCATCATCCTCATGCTCATCATCCATATCCTCATCATCACCTGATTCATCATCATCATCACCTGTTTCATCATCATCATCATCATCATCCTCTTCCTCCTCCTCCTTCTCCTTCCCATCATCATAACCTGTTTCATCATCATCACCTGTTTCATCATCATCACCTGTTTCTTCATCATCATCATCATCATCATCATCCTCCTCCTCATCATCATCATCACCATCATAGTCATCATCATCATGCTCATCCTCATCCTCCTCCTCCTCCTCCTCCTAACCTGTTTCATCATCATCATCATCACCTGTTTCATCATCATCACCTGTTTCATCATCATCATCATCATCCTCCTCCTCCTCCTCCTCCTCCTCATCATCATCACCATCATAGTCATCATCATCATCATCATCACCATCATCATCATCATCATCATCGTCACCTGTTTCTTCAGCATCATCATCCTCATCCTCCTCCTCCTCCTCCTCCTCACCACCTGTTTCATCATCATCATCACCTGTTTCATCATCATCATCATCCTCGTCCTCATCCTCATCCTCACCTGTTTCATCATCATCACCTGTTTCTTCAGCATCATCATCCTCATCCTCCTCCTCCTCCTCCTCTTCCTCCTCCTCACCACCTGTTTCATCATCATTGTCACCTGTTTCATCATCGTCACCTGTATCATCATCATCTTTATCATCCTAGTTCTCATCCTCATCCTCCTCCTCCTCCTCCTCCTCATCATAATCATCACCTGTTTCTTCATCATCATCATCCTCATCCTCATCCTCCTCATCATCCTCATGCTCATCATCCATATCCTCATCATCACCTGATTCATCATCATCATCACCTGTTTCATCATCATCATCCTCCTCCTCCTCCTCCTCCTTCTCCTTCCCATCATCATAACCTGTTTCATCATCATCACCTGTTTCATCATCATCATCATCATCACTATCATCATCACCTGTTTCATAATCCTCACCTGTTTCTTCATCATCATCATCATCACCTGTTTCTTCATCATTATCATCATCATCACCATCATCTTCATCTGTTTCTTATTCATCATCATCATCATCATCCTCGTCCTCATCCTCATCCTCACCTGTTTCATCATCATCATCGTCATCACCTGTTTCATCATCACCTGTTTCTTCAGCATCCTCATCCTACTCATCCTCTTCCTCCTCCTCACCACCTGTTTCATCATCATCATTATCATCCTCGTTCTCATCCTCATCATCCTCCTCCTCCTCCTCCTCATCATCATCACCTGTTTCTTCATCATCTTTATCATCATCATAATCATCGTCATCATCCTCATCCTCATCCTCCTCATCCTCCTCATCCTCATCATTATCACCTGTATCATCCTAGTCCTCATTCTCATCCTGTTTCTTCATCATCACCTGTTTCTTCATCATCCTCCTCCTCCTCCTCATCCTCATCCTCCTGATCCTCACCTGTTTCTTCATCATCATCATCATCATCATCATCATCCTCATCCTCATCATCACCTGTTTCATCATCATCATCACCTGTTTCATCATCGTCACCTATTTCTTCATCATCATCTTCATCATAATCATCACCTGTATCATCATCATCATCATCATCACCAGTATCATCATCATCATAATCATCACCTGTTTCTTCCTCATCATCATCATCCTCATCCTCCTCATCATCCGTATCCTCATCATCACCTGTTTCATCATCACCTGTTTCATCATCATCACCTGTTTCATCATCATCATCATCATCATCATCATCATCACCATCATCATCCTCTTCCTCCTCCTCCTCCGCCTCCTCCTCCTCATCATCATCACCTGTTTCATCATCATCATCCTCATCCTCCTCATCATCATCATCACCTGTTTCATCATCCTCCTCCTCCTCCTCCTCCTCATTCTCCTCATCCTCATCCTCCTGATTCTCACCTGTTACTTAATCGTCATCATCATCATAATCATCATAATCATCATCATCCTTATCCTCATCCTCATCATCACCTGTTTCATCATCATTATCATCACTATCATCATCACCTGTTTCTTCATCATCATCATCATCATCACCTGTTTCTTCATCCTTATCATCATCATCATCATCATCACCATCATCTTCACCTGTTTCTTATTCATCATCATCATCATCATCATCATCACCTGTTTCTTCATCCTCATCCTCATCATCCTCTTCCTCCTCCTCCTCCTCCTCATCATCATCATCACCTGTTTCTTCTTCATCATCATCATCATCCTCCTCATCCTCATCCTCCTCATCCTCATACTCATCCTCACCTGTTTCGTCATTATCATCATCACCTGTTTCATCATCATCATCATCATCATCATCATCCTCATCATCCTCATCATCATCATCATCATCACCAGTATCATCATCATCATAATCATCACCTGTGTCTTCATCATCATCATCATCATAATCATCACCTGTTTCTTCATCATCATCATCCTCATCGTCATCCTCATCCTCCTCATTCTCATCCTCCTCCTCCTCCTCCTCATCACCTGTGTCATCATCATCATCATCATCATCACCTGTTTTTTGTTCTTCTTCTTCTTCTTCTTCTTCTCTTCTTCATCATCACCTGTTTCATCATCAAGATCATCACCTGTTTCATCATCATCATCATCCTCCTCATCCTCATCCTCATCCTCACCTGTTTCATCATCATCATCATCATCATCATCATCACCTGTTTCATCATCATCACCTGTTTCTTCAGCATCATCATCCTCATCGTCCTACTCCTCCTCCTCCTCCTCACCACCTGTTTCATCATCATCATCACCTGTTTCATCATTGTCACCTGTATCATCATCATCATCATCGTTCTCATCCTCATCCTCCTCCTCTTCCTCCTCATCATCATCACCTGTTTCTTCATCATCTTCATCATCATCATCATCATCCTCATCCTCCTCCTCCTCCTCCTCCTCCTCTTCATCCTCATTATTATCACCTGTATAATCCTAATCCTAATTCTCATCCTGTTTCTTCATCATCACCTGTTTCTTCATCATCCTCCTCCTCCTTCTCCTCATCATCATCTTCATCACCTGTTTCATCATCATCATCATCATCATCATCATCACCTGTTTCATCATCATCACCTGTTTCTTCATCATCATCATCATCATCACCTGTTTCTTCATCATCATCATCATCCTCATCCTCCTCATCATCATCATCACCTGTTTCATCATCATCCTCCTCCTCCTCCTCCTCCTCATTCTCCTCATCCTCATCCTCCTGATCCTCACCTGTTTCTTCATCATCATCATCATAATCAACATCATCATCATCATCCTCATCCTCATCCTGATCATCACCTGTTTCATCATCATCATCATCACTATCATCATCACCTGTTTCATCATCATCACCTGTTTCTTCATCCTTATCATCATCATCATCATCATCATCACCTTTTTCTTCATCCTCATCCTCATCATCCTCTTCCTCCTCTTCCTCCTCCTCCTCCTCATCATCATCATCATCATCATCACCTGTTTCTTCATCATCATCATCCTTCTCATCCTCATCCTCCTCATCCTCATACTCATCCTCACCTGTTTCATCATCATCATCACCAGTATCATCATCATCATAGTCACCTGTTTTTTCATCATCATCATCATCATAATCATCACCTGTATCATCATCATCATAATCATCACCTGTTTCTTCATCATCATCATCCTCATCGTCATCCTCATCCTCCTCATTCTCATCCTCCTCCTCCTCCTCATTATCACCTGTGTCATCATCATCATCATCATCACCTGATTTTTGTTCTTCTTCTTCTTCTTCTTCTTCTTCTTCTTCATCATCACCTGTTTCATCATCAAGATCATCACCTGTTTCATCATCATCCTCCTCATCCTCATCCTCACCTGTTTCATCATCATCATCATCATCACCTGTTTCATCATCATCACCTTTTTCTTCAGCATCATCATCCTCATCGTCCTACTCCTCCTCCTCCTCCTCCTCACCACCTGTTTCATCATCATCATCACCTGTTTCATCATTGTCACCTGTATCATCATCATCATCGTTTTCATCCTCATCCTCCTCCTCTTCCTCCTCATCATCATCACCTGTTTCTTCATCATCTTCATCATCATCATCCTCATCATCCTCATCCTCATCCTCCTCCTCCTCCTCATCCTCATCATTATCACCTGTATCATCCTAATCCTAATTCTCATCCTGTTTCTTCATCATCACCTGTTTCTTCATCATCCTGCTCCTCCTTCTCCTCATCATCATCTTCATCACCTGTTTCATCATCATCATCATCATCACCATCATCATCACCTGTTTCTTCATCATCATCCTCATCCTCCTCATCATCATCATCACCTGTTTCATCATCATCCTCCTCCTCCTCCTCCTCATTCTCCTCATCCTCATCCTCCTGATTCTCACCTGTTTCTTCATCGTCATCATCATCATCCTCATCCTCATCCTCATCATCACCTGTTTCATCATCATCATCATCACTATCATCATCACCTGTTTCATCATCATCACCTGTTTCTTCATCATCATCATCATCATCATCATCATCATCATCATCACCTGTTTCTTCATCCTTATCATCATCATCATCATCATCACCATCATCTTCACCTGTTTCTTATTTATCATCATCATCATCATCACCTGTTTCATCATCATAACCTGTTTCTTCATCATCATCATCATCATCATCATCATCACCTGTTTCTTCATCCTTATCATCATCATCATCATCATAACCATCATCTTCACCTGTTTCTTATTTATCATCATAATCATCACCTGTTTCTTCATCCTCATCCTCATCATCCTCTTCCTCCTCCTCCTCCTCATCATCATTCATCACCTGTTTCATCATCATCATCATCATCATCATCACCTGTTTCTTCTTCATCATCATCATCATCATCATCCTCCTCATCCTCATCCTCCTCATCCTCATACTCATCCTCACCTGTTTCATCATTATCATCATCACCTGTTTCATCATCATCTTCATCATCATCATCATCATCCTCATCATCCTCATCATCATCATCATCATCATCACCAGTATCATCATCATCATAATCATCACCTGTGTCTTCATTATCATCATTATCATAATCATCACCTGTATCATCATCATCATGATCATCATCATCACCAGTATCATCATCATCATCATCCTCATCCTCATCCTCATCCTCCTCATTCTCATCCTCCTCTTCCTCCTCCTCATCACCTGTGTCATCATCATCATCATCATCACCTGTTTTTTGTTCTTCTTCTTCTTCTTCTTCATCATCACCTGTTTCATCATCAAGATCATCACCTGTTTCATCATCATCATCCTCCTCATCCTCATCCTCAACTGTTTCATCATCATCATCATCATCATCACCTGTTTCATCATCATCACCTGTTTCTTCAGCATCATCATCCTCATCGTCCTACTCCTCCTCCTCCTCCTCCTCACCACCTGTTTCATCATCATCATCACCTGTTTCATCATTGTCACCTGTATCATCATCATCATCGTTTTCATCCTCATCCTCCTCCTCTTCCTCCTCATCATCATCACCTGTTTCTTCATCATCTTCATCATCATCATCCTCATCATCCTCATCCTCATCCTCCTCCTCCTCCTCCTCCTCCTCATCATTATCACCTGTATCATCCTAATCCTAATTCTCATCCTGTTTCTTCATTATCACCTGTTTCTTCATCATCCTCCTCCTCCTTCTCCTCATCATCATCTTCATCACCTGTTTCATCATCATCATCATCATCATCATCACCTGTTTCATCATCATCACCTGTTTCTTCATCATCATCATCATCATCACCTGTTTCTTCATCATCATCATCATCATCCTCATCCTCCTCCTCATCATCATCACCTGTTTCATCATCATCCTCCTCCTGCTCCTCCTCATTCTCCTCATCCTCATACTCCTGATCCTCACCTGTTTCTTCATCATCATCATCATCATAATCATCATCATCATCATCATCCTAATCCTCATCCTCATCATCACCTGTTTCATCATCATCATCATCACTATCATCATCACCTGTTTCATCATCATTACCTGTTTCTTCATCATCATCATCATCATCATCATCATCACCTGTTTCTTAATCCTTATCATCATCATCATCATCACCATCATCTTCACCTGTTTCTTATTCATCATCATCATCATCATCATCATCATCACCTTTTTCTTCATCCTCATCCTCATCATCCTCTTCCTCCTCCTCCTCCTCATCATCATCATCACCTGTTTCTTCATCATCATCATCACCTGTTTCTTCATCATCATCATCCTCCTCCTCATCCTCATCCTCCTCATCCTCATACTCATCCTCACCTGTTTCATCATTATCATCATCACCTGTTTCATCATCATCATCATCCTTATCATCCTCATCCTCATCATCATCATCATCACCAGTATCATCATCATCATAATCACCTGTTTCTTCATCATCATCATCATCATAATCATCACCTGTATCGTCATCATCATGATCATCATCATCACCAGTATCGTCATCATCATAATCATCACCTGTTTCTTCATCATCATCATCCTCATTCTCATCCTCCTCATTCTCATCCTCCTCCTCCTCCTCCTCATCACCTGTATCATCATCATCATCATCATCCTTGTTCTCATCCTCATCCTCCTCTTCCTCCTCCTCCTCCTTATCATCATCACCTGTTTCTTCATCATCACCATCATCCTCATCCTCATCCTCCTCCTCCTCCTCCTCCTCCTCCTCATTATCACCTGTATCATCCTAATCCTATTTCTCATCCTGTTTCTTCATCATCCTCCTCCTCCTTCTCCTCATCATCATCATCATCACCTGTTTCATCATCATCATCATCATCATCATCACCTGTTTCATCATCATTACCTGTTTCTTCATCATCATCATCATCATCATCATCACCTGTTTCATCATCATCCTCCTCCTCCTCATTCTCCTCATCCTCATCCTCCTGATTCTCACCTGTTTCTTCATCATCATCATCATCATAATCATCTCAATCATCATCATCCTCATCCTCATCCTCATCATCACCTGTTTCATCATCATCATCATCACTGTCATCATCACCTGTTTCATCATCATCACCTGTTTCTTCATCATCATCATCATCATCATCATCACCTGTTTCTTCATCCTTATCATCATCATCATCATCATCATCACCATCATCTTCACCTGTTTCTTATTCATCATCATCATCATCATCACCTGTTTCTTCATCCTCATCCTCATCATCCTCTTCCTCCTCCTCCTCCTCATCATCATCATCACCTGTTTCATCATCATCATC